>NC_048599.1:144344454-144352795 GCF_003668045.3 Cricetulus griseus | reverse complement strand
TATCCACTGTGCCTTCGGCATTGACCTGTGGGGACATGAATGATGAGGGCAGCGGCACCATGGCAGGATCCACACAACCCCACTGTGATAGCCACTCACTCAACTAGGGCAGAAAGGAGAAACTGAGGTGGAGGGAGAGGGCTGGCCTAAGGTCCTACCATGAGGAGTTTCCCACCTTTCGCACAATGCCACGCTTCTCATAAAAGGAAATGACAGGCTCTGTGGCCTTGTAATAGGTCTCCAGCCTCTTCTTGATGGTCTCCTCATTATCATCCACACGGCCACTAGTCTCCCCTCGCTTCAGGAGTCGTTGGGTCATGGTATCAGCACCTGCATCCACATACAGTAGCATCGAGGGCTGTCCAATCTGTGTAGGGTGGACATCGTGTCATTGGGACCCGTTCCTGCCTCCAAGTCTGAAGTCCTACACAAAGACCCACTCAGAACATCTGTCCCTTCCCCAGGGCAACCAGAGGGCCTTCCCCAAAACATCAACCCCTGTCACTCCTCTGCTCAAACCTCTTCCACAGCTTCCTAGAACCTCCAAGAGAAAGCCCAAGGTCCTTACCAGATCTACAGCACCTATGTGCCATGCTCTGCTCCCCCTCCTTCCTTTGACCACACTGACCTATGCTTGTATCTGTCTCCATCCCATACCAGGCCAACACGGGTCCCTCTGCTGCCCTTTGCCACAACTGGGACAAACTGAGCCTCAGCCAGAATCTCATTCCCAAGGCAGTCTTCTCAGATGTGACTCCAACTGTTCCTGGTCCCCTGGTGTCCCCTCTCCTTGACAGATTATGTAGTTACCTAGTGACCCTCCCCACTTCCTCAGCCAAGATGGGAGCTGAGGACTTGACCGACAAAGGAGCCACAGCAGGCACAGGGTGAAGGCTGCTAAGAAAAGCTGAGCGTCACTGTCACTGGTATAAGTCACTCATCACAAAGATGACTTGGAGAAGTGTGAAAGAATAGGCCTGACAGCCTCAGACCTCAGTTCAGTCACCAGTGCCCCTCCACAGTGTCCCCTGTTCAGGCGGGGCCTTGCACTGAGGCTGGCAATTGTTATACTTCCCATTCTAGGCTATACCACCCCTCAGAGTGGGGAGTCTGCCTCTCCACCACCAGACCCCCAAGCCTGGCACAAGCTAGGCTGGGCTTGTGAGGGAAGGACCACTCCAGGTCTTCCTAGAACAAAGGGAGGGGAAGCCACCCTTCTCTGCCTAGTCTTGGGCCTGGCTTGGGACTTCTATACATCCTCGGGGCTGTCCTTCAGACTCAGACGCCAGAGGTCTCTAAGCAGCTGTCATTCAGACTGTCACTCACAGCTCCTCTCCTGCCTCTGTCAATCAAGTAACCTTGGGGCAGGCTATAGGCGCTTCTGTGTCTGGTGCCTGCCTCCTGGGTGGTCAAGGATTTAGAGTACTAAACATCAACTACCTTCAGGAAGGGGTGATCCCACCAGTTGCTGACCTTGGGCAATTTACCAGGTTCTTCTCTTACAGAAGACTATGAGTGGCAAGAGCCAGACCAAGAGCTGCTGCCCCCATCCATCAGCCATCGAGTGCTGAGACCCTCTGAGTTCCCAGGACCAAACACAGCAGACTCTGTAGCCACACTTTGGGTGGAGGTAGTAGAGCTATGGTAACAGTTAAATTTCTGGGCAGTGCATCCCTTACTGGAGCCTCAGTTTCCCATTTGGAAATGGGCATCTGGCCTAAGGAGTGGGCCCTGGACACTACCTACCCCAAAGCAGTTGTGGGCATTTTAGCTATAAGGACAAGCCACTTCCAGGCCCACCCCCTCCTCCTCTAGTACAGTTCTGGCACCCCCTAGTGTCAAGATCTGAGAATTTCTGTTACTTAGATTCCCTGAGGAAGCCACCAAGCCCAGGCAGCTCCACAGCAGCACTGACAGGCTATTATCCTAACAGGACTGACAGGCACCTTCATTGCTGGATGTGACCCTGACAATTGCCGGTTACACACACAGCTGGGGAAATGGGGAAAGACAAGGCATGCCCTCAGGGTTACTGCAGGCTTTGTGACCTCAAGGAAGCTAGACCAATTCCCATTTCACAGATTGGCAAGCTAAGATTCAGAGCAAGGCAAGCATTTTCTTGAGGTCTTTCAGACTCTTAGAGGTTGCAACATACAGTATCCTGTTCTGACTAAACCTCACAGAGGTGGGCAGGAATGAGGCTGGAGGTACTCTGCCCCCCGCCCATCAGGGTACCCATTTAGCCCTCCACCCCACCCTTGTGACTCCACACACACACACTCAGCACCTGCAGCCCCACAGTCCTGTGTGGCCTTACATGGTGTAAATGTATGCAAACATGTATGTGCCGGCATGTGAATTCAACACGTGCACCCCTGTAGTGAGTGCTACATCCAGAGCACACAGGTGCTTGTGTGTGCAGTGCACCCAGCCGTGTGCATGTCTGTGTGTCCTACGTTGCCTATCGCTTGTGCAGGTGGATCATGTGTACAAATGTCTGTCTGTGAACCTATGTGTTTGGGACAGGTGTCACTCTATAGATCTTGTTTTCCTGATGGACAAAGGCTTGAGGAAACTTAGAACTGCGATCCTCTCCCCAGCATTCCAGGTTCCTGCCATGGCTGAACATCCTTCTTCCATATCATGCGTGGTCACCCTGACCCCATCTTCTCTTCTCCCGACAGCAGCTTCACCTTTCCAACATGGCCAGTGCGGCCCCTCGACCCTTGGCATTTATGGGTGACAAGCCCCACAAGGAAGAGGTCTCTCAAAGCCTCATGTCTTTCCTTGCGGCAGCTATGACAGGTCTCATATGACCTTCCCCACACCCTCCCCCTTTAGCCCCAACCTCCACTACCCCTCCCTCTTTCTCAGCTGCAGCCCAGACCCTGGCCAACAGCCACTCTTACCCGTTGTTCAAACTCTTCTCCCTGCTTCACTTCCCTCGGGTAGCCATCAATCAGGAAGCCGCTGGAAGAATCCACTTTGGCCATCATTGCCTCCCGGAGCAATTCCAGCACTATCTCCTGTTGTACAGCACAGAGTGTCCTGGGCCTTCTCGCCCGGCCTCTCTGCGACTGGGCTCGTGCTGGCCCACCCAAGCTGCCCTCTTTCCTGGGGCAGTTGAGTCTTTCCAGGGTTGGCCTTAAGTGAACCCCCTTTCCAGCCAGGAAAGGTCCTGTACCTAAGGACACAGTTCTGTAGGCTTCTTCCTGTCCCCACCCCCACCAAGTCCAGGGTCTTGGGGAGGGGACAGACAGGGACAGACATGTGGCTTATGATTCTAAGCATGGCATAGAATGGAAGGGTGAAGTATGAGTAAAGAAGAGGGCCACTGGATCAGCAGGGTGGCCCAGTGGGTAAGGGCACTGGCCACCAAGCCTCATGGCCAGAGTTTGATCCCCAGGACCCACATGGTGGAAGGAGAGAACCAATTCCTTCAAGCTGTCCTCTGACTGCCACACGGGTGTCACAGAGCTTGCCTACTCCTCCCCATAACAAATAAAAACAGAAGGGGACCACTCGGTGTAAAGTTAGGGATCTGAGTTAAGCTTGGAGGTCAGGGAGGTCTGTGTGCTGGCAGGGAAAATCGTTCCAGTCATACCGGATTGGAGCTAGAACACCAAGGCGCTGGGAGATGGAGAGTGGGAGGCAGGGTCTTTGTAATTTCTGAAAGCAACTTTTGGCCAAGAGCAGTGGGGAACCACAAGAGGCTTCAGGACTACAGAGGGCCCTGGTGGCCCCTGGCGGTGTATCACAGGCTTTTCGGGCTGACCCCCAGGGGCTCAGGCTCAGAGCCGCCACCATCTCTCCCAGGTCCCCAGCAGAGCCCCTCACCAGTGGCACCAGCTGCCCCTTTTCCATGGTGGACGACAGCATCTTGCCCCTCTCCGATCCTGAGCTGACTTCGGCCCGCAGCAGGTCCCCGGTGGAGAGATGGGTGTAGCCATATTTCTGTGCAATCTTCTCGCACTGGGTGCCCTTACCTGAGCCAGGCCCGCCTGCAAGCACCCACACAAAAACTGAATCCCCAGGAAGGGCACCAATAGAGTCCCTCAATGAGAGAAGACCAGAGTTCAAAGAAAAGACACACAGCACTTGGGAGGCAGAGGCAGGCGGATCTCTGAGTTTGAGGCCAGCCTGGTCTACAGAGCAAGTTCCAGGATATGTAAAAAGACCCTGTCTCAAAAACCAAACCAAACCAAAACAAAACAAAAAACCAGAGACCCAGTCCCAAACTTCTACAGTGCTTGCTCGGACCCCCCCCCCGATTGCTCACCATGTGCATGCGCACGACTTACCCACCACAAAGATGATTTTGGCTTTCTTCAGCTTCTCTGTGGAGAGAACAGGGGAGCAGGACTCAGTCACTGGCTAGACAGGCAGAGTCACCTCTGTGACCCAGGCTTGCACAGTGTGAGCAGGGGTGGGTACAGGGTGTTCTGGGTCCACTCAGACAAAGCCCAGAGGCTAAAAACTCAGCTAAGATCTTGAGGAGGTTAAGGGACTGGGATGGCAACCCCATGGTGCCTCCTGGGGGTGCTGGACCCCAGGTGTTGCTCACCTCTGGCTTTCCTGTCTTGTTCTTCTCGGGGTTCACTAGACAAACAGCAACCCATGACAATATTCTGACTGTTGCTCTGCTCCCTGGCTTGGCCCTCCCATTGCTGGCCTGCCCCAGCAGTACTAATGTGGAGTGGTCAACCACAACATATGTTGCCTTAGAGATAGTTGCCAGGGAGAAGGCCTGTGGGCAAATGGAGCTCTTACTCAGACAGGGAGGTAAGCAGATTTCCCAAACTGCCTCCTTAGAAGTCACAGCCCTCGTGGCCTGGGCTGCAGCCGGTTGGCAAAGTAGCATGAGTGAGGCCCTGGTTCCATGCCTGGTGTTGTGCAAAAGGACCTTAAAACTCACTGGGAAAAGGGAAACTGAGGCCTACAGAAGGAGGGGCTTACCCAAGGGACATATGAACCCAAACCAGAACCCAGGGCTTTCTCCTGGGGCGCCCCCTCTCCCCCGCCCCCCGCCCCGCTTAGGGAAATGGAGCTGGGCAGGACCTCAACAAGAAGCTTTGTTTTGCCCCTGACCCAGGAGGAGGTGGGATTGATGGCTGCTGGGGGTGGGGGGACAGAGCCTTAAGGACCTGTCAGGGGAGTGCCTAAGGCCCAGAGAGGCAGCTGAGGGGCAGGCTGGTTACCACTGGCTTTAGACTGTAGAAACACTCATGCCTGAGCAGCTCTCTAAAGAGCCACCCAGGCAGGGGCCCAGTGCCAGGGAATGGCGCTGCCAGAAGCCCGAACTCACCCACTCCAGGCACTTTGCCCATAGCCCAGAACACAGGAGCCAGGAAGACTCAAGACTTCAGAGTCTACCCCACTAGGTGATAGGGACACTAAGTCCCAGCAAAGGCCAGAAATGTGCCCCCAACCCCCACCCCAGCTTGGCAGTTGATTCAGCTGGAGTTGCTGCACAGCATAGTCCCATCCCCAGAAAAGGCCAGGCTTGGCTGTAAATACTAGCATAGGTAAGCTCTAGGGCCCCAGAAACCTCAGACAGACTTTGCATATGCTGGCAGGCCAGAGGAAGAAGCCCTAGGCTTCTTCCAACCCTTCCAGGCAATCCCTGTGAGAGTTCACCCCTTAACACATGGGCAGGAGGGAACCTCATACCTTCTTCCATTCTGCTGAGGTCTGAGAGCTAGGTCAGCACTCTGCAAGACAAGGCACAGGAGGGGTGAAGGTTCTCCTACCATCCCTGACGCAGCTTCCACCAAGCCCCACCCATGGAAACGGCAGGTAAGTGCCAGGCTCCAACATGCAATTTCCAAACTGATAGGCCAAAAGGGGAAAGGGACACCCAAGAGGCAGAATGACCTTGGAAAAGTCACCTTCCTCTGGCTTCTACTGCCTCTATCACCTCTCCAATGTGTGCCTTGGTCTGTTAGAAGCACCTGGGTAGAGGTCACAAAGGGGTGTGAATGAAAGAGTCCCTAGTGCATGGGGCCAGGTCCCTTGACAATGCTCCCTGGGCGCAGGAATGCTGGTGGGAGTGTCCTGCTTTCTTGCTTGGGGACAGGACAGGTAGGCAGAAGAATGCTCTGAGACACATTGGGGCACAATCCTTTACAGTTTGTTGTTTGTTCTATTTAAGACAGGGGTCATTCTCTGTAGTGCAGGCCAGCATCAAACTAACAGCAGCCCTATAACCTCAGCCCCTCTAGTGCAGGGGCTGCTGGAATGTTTACCACACCTGCTCTCTGTGGTTTGTTCTGTTGTTTTTAATTTTATGTGTATGAGTGTTTGCCAGCATGTATGTAAGTGTACCATGTGTGCGTAGTACATGAAAAAGTCAGAAAGGGGTGTCGAATCTCTTGGAACTAGAGTCACAGGTGGTTTTGAGCTACCATGTGGGTGTTGGAATCAGAACGTGGGTCCTTTGGAAGAGCAGCAAGTGCTCTTAGCTGCTGAGCCAGCCATCTCTCAAGTCCTTTCCAGTTTTTAAGCTGGAGCAGGCCCAAGTCCACCTCACGCAGGGCCCTGCCACTCACCCCATGGGGCACTTGCTTCACTGTGCCAGCCTCTGCCCTGGGTCTGTGTCCCTGATACATACTTCTGTCCTCTCACTCGGGCTTCAGGCCCCAGGAGCCACCCATCCCCACCTGTACAGTCAGCCTATGTCAGCATGGATGCTCCCCACAACCCCACCCCACCTCTGCCCTGCACGCTCATATCCCAATATTCTCTCCAGTCTTCCTCCAACCTAGATTATAGCCCACCTCCACAGAACCTCAGGGTACCACAAACTCTCCCCCCCTCTCTCTCCTCTCTCTCTCCAAACAATGGGCAGAAGTATTTTCCTTGGCAAGCAACAATTATATGACCCTCCTGCTCAGAGCCTTCCGTTTTTGTCCTCTTGACTCCCTAAATCAAACCTGAACCTCTCATTCTAGCTGGCAGGGCTTGGCCGTCTAGCCCCTGCTTTCTCATCTACTGCAATGCTGCCCCTGCCCACCTGCCCACAGGCCTTTGTAGTGTGACACCCAACTCTTGGGGCATGTCTTTCTCCAGTGCTACTGGAAACCTCAGCTCAAGTCTCACCTCCTTCAGGATGCCTTCCTAAATTCCACCCCCACAATCCTACAGGTGTTCCCTCTGAGCTTCTGGTGGCAGGGCACTCAGCATAAGGTGTCAGAGTGTTCTCTTGCACCATGGGCCTTGTGCCTGTCCCTGATTGGGTCTGGCAGGAGATGATCCCTGAACTGGACCCTCATTCCATCCTGTCTGCCATCTGAGGAGAGGACTGGGGCTTGGAGAGGAAGGCAGACTAGCTCCAGCCTCTGACTGGGGTCAATCTCAGGCCTGGAAACCCAAACTAGGCAAGTATCTTGAGCAACTTTGCACAGATACATGGCCAAAGCTACAGCCTCTAGGCCTGCAGAGTGTGCAGGAGGAGGCGTGGTTTTGCCAACCCCCTCAGCAGCTGCCCAGGAGAGGAAGAGTATCCAGACTCTGGACAGTCACCAGGATGTCCTAGGAAGCCACTCCACTCCACCTGCCCCACCCCCTCCTGGTAACCTAAGCCTCTCTGCCCCACAGACACCTGCCACTTCCTTGGTCTAAAATAACTTAGGTGGTGAGGAGGCCTCCAGAAGACCAGGGGTCTCAGACTGAATAAGGCTACAGACTAAGCAGTCAGGCCTTATAAGGCTTCCTGGGCCAGGGCCCTGGTGACTCCTAACATGACTGAGTAGTGGTCTTTGAGGTGGTTCAGGGAGCAGAGGCCCCAAGAGACAACCATCTCCAATCACAAGGTCTGGTTGTCCCAGATGTACTTTCCTCAGGAGCTAGCAACTACACTGTGTTCAAATCACAACTCCATCACTCAGCTGGGTGACCTTGGGCAGCTGCTGCCCCCTCTCTGGCTGGTCTTGCTACTGCTGAAGTGTCCTGGGTGAACAGCTGACCAGAGCTGTGAGTCAGACCCCAAGGCTCCTTCAGAGCCCCTGATCCAGCAGGAGGTGTTGGCCGGGCTCCAACATCCAGATACCCCAGGCCTCCCAACACTCAAAGTGACACTACAGTTCTTGAGGCACATAGGCTGCCCTTACCCAGGTCCTCTGGGGCAGGGAGATAAGCCACTGTCTGTTCCTCTTCCTTTAGGGCCTTAGCAGAGATCTGCCAAGGGCATAGACCTGAAGACCCAGGACTATTAGCTGGGACAAAGGGGTCTGGGAGGCTGGGAGGAGACACACACACACACACACACACACACACACACACACACACACACACACACACACAGTCACAGGGACTGGGCAGCTCCCTGGAGGCAGGGAGAGGG